>NC_057800.1:163964275-163973022 GCF_018294505.1 Triticum aestivum | reverse complement strand
CGCCGTCCGGGGCCTCCCCTGCTCCCCGCCCCCTGCCGCTGTCGAGCGAGGCCGCCGACGCAGCTGGGCCTCGCGCCCTCGCTGCGGTGGCCTCGGGCACGGGTGCCCAGTGCCCAGTCGGGCTCGCACCCGCACCCGCACCCGCACCGCCCTGTGCCCGCTAAGGCCCCCGGGCCACTGACTAGGGGGCCCCACCCCCAGAACGCTAAAAAAAATTTAATTTTTTTTTAATAAAATAAGTAAATAAAAATAGTAAATATGATTAATAAAAATAAAAATGATTTATTAAAATTAATTATTAAATTAATTAATTGATTAAGTAATTAATTAAGTTAATTAATCCTGATTAGATTAACATAATCACTAATTAATTTAACTAATCAATAATTAAACTAAACAGAGAATGACAGGTGGGTCCCACTGGACCCACATGTCAGGTTGACCAAGTCAACTCTGTTGACTGCTGATGTCAGCATGACATCATGCTGATGTCATTAATCTGTTTTCCGAATTAATTAAATAATTAAATAAATTCCAGAAATTAATACAATCTTTAGAAAATCATATCTTTTAATCCGTAACTCCGATGAAAATACTTTCTACATGAAAGTTGCTCAGAACGACGAGGCGATTCCGAATATGCAGTCCGTTCGTCCGCCACACACCCCTAACCTATCGAACTTGCAACTTTTCCCCTCCGGTTCATCTGTCCAAAAACGCGAAACACCGGGAATACTTTCCCGGATGTTTCCCCCCTTCGTCGGTATCACCAACTACCGCGATTGGGCGCACCTAGCATCGTTACTTGTCATGTCATGCATCGATATGCATTTGTTTGCATTGTATTCATTGTTTCTTCCCCCTCTTCTCTCCCGTAGACTACGAGACCGACGCTGCTGCTGCCCAGTTCGACTACGGAGTTGACGACCCCTCTCTCTTGCCAGAGCAACCAGGCAAGCCCCCCCCTTGATCACCAGATATCGCCTATTCTACTCTATACTGCTTGCATTAGAGTAGTGTAGCATGTTACTGCTTTCCGTTGATCCTATTCTGATGCATAGCCTGACATTGTTGCTACACCTGTTGATACCTTACCTGCAATCCTAAATGCTTAGTATAGGATGCTAGTTTATCATCATTGGCCCTACATTCTTGTCAGTCTGCCTTGCTATACTATTGGGCCGTGATCACTCGGGAGGTGATCACGGGTATATACTATACATACATACATACTATACAGATGGTGACTAAAGTCGGGTCAGCTCGAAGAGTACCCGCGAGTGATCCACGGATTGGGGGCTGAAAGGACCTTTGTCCCGACGGCCCTCTGTGTGGATCTTTGTGGCAGAGCGACAGGGCAGGCTGAGACCGCCTAGGAGAGAGGTGGGCCTGGCCCTGTTCGGCGTTCGCGGACACTTAACACGCTTAACGAGATCTTGGTATTTGATCTGAGTTGGCTACGAGCCTATACGCACTAACCATCTACGTGGGAGTAGTTATGGGTATCCCGATGTCGTGGTATCAGCCGAAGCACTTCAGACGTCAGCGACGGAGCGGCGCGCGCCGAATTGGACTGGAACGCCACTAGGCTAGGTCTGCTTTCGTCCGCCCTCGCAACGTGCAGGTGTGCTATGGGCGATGGGCCCAGACCCCTGTGCGCTTAGGTTTAGACCGGCGTGCTGGCCTCTCTGTTGTGCCTAGGTGGGGCTGCGACGTGTTGATCTTCCGCGGCCGGGCATGACCCAGGAAAGTGTGTCCGACCAAATGGGATCAAGCGTGTTGGGTAATGTGGTGCACCCCTGCAGGGAAGTTAATCTATTCGAATAGCCGTGATCTTCGGTAACAGGACGACTTGGAGTTGTACCTTGACCTTATGACAACTAGAACCGGATACTTAATAAAACACACCCTTCCAAGTGCCAGATACAACCGGTGGTCGCTCTACCTCAGGGATATGAGGAGGGGATCGCCGGGTAGGATTATGCTATGAGATGTTACTTGGAGATGCTACTTGGAGGACTTCGACCTACCCTCTTCTGCGTGTTGCAAGACGAAGGTGACCAGAAGCGTAGTCTTCGATAAGACTAGCTATCCCCCTCTTATTCTGGCATTCTGCAGTTCAGTCCACTAATATGGCCCTTTACACATATACCCATGCATATGTAGTGTAGTTCCTTGCTTGCGAGTACTTTGGATGAGTACTCACGGTTGCTTTCTCCCCCCCTTTTCCCCTTTTCCTTCCTTTCTGGTTGTCGCAACCAGATGCTGGAGTCCAGGAGCCAGACGCCACCGTCGACGACGACCCCTACTACACTGGAGGTGCCTACTACTACGTGCTGCCCGCTGATGACGACCTGGAGTAGTTTAGGAGGATCCCAGGCAGGAGGCCTGCGCCTCTTTCGATCTGTATCCCAGTTTGTGCTAGCCTTCTCAAGGCAAACTTGTTTAACTTATGTCTGTACTCAGATATTGTTGCTTCCGCTGACTTGTCTATGATCGAGCACTTGTATTCGAGCCCTCGAGGCCCCTGGCTTGTATTATGATGCTTGTATGACTTATTTTTATTTGTAGAGTTGTGTTGTGATATCTTCCCGTGAGTCCCTGATCTTGATCGTACACATTTGCGTGCATGATTAGTGTACGATTGAATCGGGGGCGTCACAAGTTGGTATCAGAGCCGACTGCCTGTAGGAATCCCCCTTCCACACTCCTTGGCCGAAGTCGAGTCTAGTCACTACAAAACTTTTACTAACATGGCTGTGAGCCTTACGGGCCCACGTCGCCATTGGGTGGTACTAGGATCTTTTACTCCTTGACCTTTACTCTGGGACTCTGAACTCTTTTCTACTCGGGTTAAACGAAATTACTAACTCTGACATTAGGATCCCATTACCACGTTCACCCCAAAGTTGGATAAGCCATAATTATTCTGCAGGATAGCATTTTGAATAGTGCCCGTGTTGTCATTTGACTCCATTGAAACATCTTTGTTTTCAGATGGAACCCGCGAGGCAGGTCGTGCGCCACACTGCGGCCATTGGTGCCTCAGGATCACCTGCTGTGCTAGCTGATATGATGACCTATCTGGGTTATCGCTGGCACCCTGAGTACACCGTCTACGAGGAGTACCAGGACTTTAACCAGGAGCAGTACCGTGCCATCGTCCACCTCTACTCTCGGGAGTATGAGTCCACTACCGTGCTGCACACCGCTCATGGTGTTGGAGTGACCATCGAGATGGCAGTCCACGATGCGGCTCATGCTGCTCTGACACGTCTTCGTGGAGAGTATCAGGCATTGGACACTTCCCCTTTCAGGCACATTCCTATCGCATCTGACGTTGGTGCGGAGGGATACTACACTGCCGCCTACTCCACCGTCACCCGAGAGCCTTTCCACCATCAGCGCCTGGTTCTGCATGCTGATGGGCTGGACCGAGCTAACAGAGCTCTTCGCCACGAGTTGTACACCACTCGTCAGCACCTTTACAGGGCTCTGACGCGGTTGCACCCCTTTGTCCGGTCTGGACAGCTGCCGCGTTCTGCGATCTACCCAGCCAGGACTGTGATGCCCCACGGTGTCGGATGGCCAGAGGTGGGAGGCTACTCTCCCGCACTTGGTCCTCTTCTGCCACCTGAGCGTCGGGTTCTACACCAGAGTATCCGCGGCCCCCAGGCCACTGACGTGGAGGACTATCCGTTGCCTCACTACCAGCTGTCAGGTTACAGCTACCTTCACAGTACCTCCTGGGACTGATGTAGTCTTGCTCATTAGTCTTAGATGCACTCGCGAGCCTGTGTGCCGCCTATGATGACTTAGTCTATGTACGGAACTCTGTGTACTGAACTCTATGTCCGACCCCTTTTGTAAGTTATGCCGACTATCTATGTGGTATCTGTCGTGCTCCTTTCATTATGCATGTTTCATCATGAATGACTCTTGTCTATGCAAATTTCTCAATACTGAACTACCCCTGTTATATATTAGCAGGATGGTTAGACCAGCTGGTCGTGGTCGTGGTGGCAACTTCCCACCACCGCCTGAGTACATGGCTGGTATGATCCAACAGCTTGAGATGAATCGCCAGTTCATGGAAAACATGATGGCTCAGTTTCCTCGCCCCAATATGAACCAGCATCCAAACACAACAACTCTGCAGGATTTCATACGCCTCAACCCAAGTGTGTACCGCAGCTCAACCCAGCCGCTGGATGCTGATGACTGGCTCCATGACATCACCTATGAGATGGAGTCTGCTGATGTAGCCCCTGCCAGCTATGTCACTTTTGCTTCCTTCTTCCTGAAGGGACCCGCAGCTCAATGGTGGGACAGCCATAGGCGTACTCTGCCAGTTGGGACAATCATCTCCTGGCCAGACTTTCAGGCTGCCTTCCGTGCCCGCTTCATTCCTCAGGGAATCATGGATAGGAAGAAGCGTGAGTTTCGCAACCTCACCCAAGGCAACAAGACTGTTGAAGCTTATCAGCGGGAGTTTCTGGACTTATCCCGCTATGCTGAAGAAGACATTGCAACTGATGCTCGCAGACAGGAGAAGTTCCGTGAAGGCCTTCAAGCTGACATCAAGCTCACACTTCTAGTGCATGACTTTGCCGATTTCGCCACCTTGGTGAACAAGGCCATCAATGTCGAGACTGGTCTGCAAGAACACCAGAGCTCTCAAAGGCGCAACCGTGACACGGGCTCATCTTCGGGCCCGCCCTCGCAGAAGCGTAAGATATGGATCCCGAACAGCATGTACCGTCCAACTGCATCTGCCCCAAGGCAGTCTTATGCTGCACCTCGTCTGCCGGCTGCTCCAACTAGGCAGCCGAGGCTTCCAGCTCCACCACCCCAAGCTCCTGTTCCTACCCCCGAGAATGGGTTGTGCTTCAGGTGCGGACAACCAGGGCACCGTGCTAGGGAATGCAACCAGAAACAGAATCAACTGGCCCTTCCAGCAACTGGCCGTGGGAACAACCAGGCCCGCAACAACAATGCCAAGTCTTATGGCCGTGTTCATGCCAACCACATTGATCTGAATGAAGCTCAAGACCAGCCTGCTACTGTGATGGGTACACTCCTCGTAAATTCAGTACCAGCATCTGTTTTATTTGATACAGGAGCATCGCATTCATTCATGTCAGAAGATTTTACATTCATGCATGGCATTAAAAGTGAAGACATGAACGCTTCTCTATTAGTGCACACCCCTGCGGGCCAATGTCGAACCTCCATGATTTGCAACGACGTCCCTGTAGAAATTGAAGGACTGGAATTCCTTGTCTCTCCCATCGTACTGAAGTCCTGTAGCATTGATCTCATTCTGGGAATGGATTGGTTAAAGGCGCATACCGCTTCTATCGTTTGCGCCACCAAGACCGTCCATCTGCTACACCCTTCTGATGAAATAATTAGCTACGATGCTCATCTGGTTCGGAATGCCGAGGCCAGACTTTATGCCTTAAACGCATTGAACGCTGCACCACTTGAGGGCATTGAAAACATTCCCGTCGTGCGTGAATTCCTAGACGTCTTTCCTGAAGAACTCCCAGGGATTCCCCCTGCTAGAGCTGTCGAATTCGTCATCGACTTGAAACCAGGCACCACTCCTATAGCCAAGCGACCCTACAAGATGCCGCCGCATGAACTCCTTGAGCTTAAGGAGGAAATCGATAAATCTCTTCGAAGTGGTTTCATTCGCCCAAGTTTCTCTCCTTGGGGAGCACCTTCTCTCTTTGTCAAGAAGAAAGATGGGACAAACCGATTGGTCCAAGACTACCGTCCTATAAACCAAGCTACCATTCAGAATAAGTATCCTCTTCCTCGGATCAATGATCTGTATGATCAATTGGCTGGATCATCAGTGTTCTCTAAACTCGACTTGAGGTTGGGTTACCACCAGATCCGTGTTCGTGAGGAAGATATCCCCAAGACCGCCTTTGTGACTCGTTATGGTTCATACGAGTACACCGTCATGTCTTTCGGCTTAACCAATGCTCCAGCCACCTTCTCTCGCCTGATGAACTATATATTCATGGATTACCTCGACAAGTTCGTCGTGGTTTATCTGGATGATATTCTGGTATTTTCCAAGAACGAAGAGGAACATGCTGAACATCTTCGCCTCGTGTTGGAAAAGCTACGAGAGCATCAACTTTATGCCAAGTTCTCCAAATGTGAATTCTGGCTTCCCGAAGTAACCTATCTTGGGCATGTCATCTCTAAGGATGGTATTGCCGTCAACCCTGAACGAGTTCAGGCTATTCTCGATTGGACTCCTCCGAAGAACGTTAAGCAAGTCAGAAGTTTTCTCGGTCTCGCCAGCTGCTGTCGTCGATTCGTCGAGAACTTCTCCAAGATTGCCAGGCCTCTGACTAACCTATTGCATAAGGGCATCAAGTTCCAATGGACAGATAAATGTCAGGAAAGTTTCCAGGCACTCAAGGACAAGTTAACTTCTGCCCCAGTACTAGCTCCTCCTAATACTAAGAAGGACTTCGTCATTTACTGCGACGCTTCCCGTCAAGGACTAGGCTGTGTCCTAATGCAAGAGCGCAAAGTGGTTGCTTATGCCTCTCGGCAATTGCGCCCTCATGAAGAGAACTACCCAGTTCACGACCTCGAACTTGCTGCTGTCATTCATGCGCTAAAACAGTGGCGACATTACCTACTCGGTAATCGCTGCGAGATCTTCACTGACCACCAAAGTCTGAAGTATCTGTTTACTCAGCCAGACCTGAACCTCCGTCAGCAGAGATGGATGGAGACTGTTGCAGACTTTGATTTGGGTATTTCCTATACACCAGGCAAGGCTAATGTAATGGCTGATGCCTTGAGCCGCAAGTCTTACTGCAACCACCTCCAGGTTCACAAAGTCCAGCCCTCACTTGTTGAAGAATTCAGAAAGCTAAACCTCCATATTGTTCCTTCGGGTGCACTCGCTCCCCCTCCTCCGGAGTTCCGCAAGATGAATCTCCGTGTTGTTTCCCAGGGTTCCCTCTATACCCTGGCTGTTGAACGCGATCTCGTGGGCACCATAAAGACAATGCAGGGATTTGACTCTGAAGTCTACAAGATTAAGCAAGACCTCAAAGAAGGAAGTTCCTCATCCTTCACTATTGCTGATGATGGCGCCTTGTACTTCAAAGGCCGCCTAGTGGTGCCGTGTAAGAAGGAAAACCTGAATATGACTCAGGAGGTTATGAAAGAAGCTCATGATACGCCTCTATGTATCCATCCTGGTAGTACGAAGATGTATCAAGACATTCGTCAGAGATTCTGGTGGTCTAACATGAAGCAAGACATTGCTCGTTATGTTGCTGAATGTGACGTTTGCCGTCGTATCAAAGCAGAACATCAAAGGCCTGCTGGAACTCTGCAACCTATATCTATTCCTGAATGGAAATGGGACCACGTCGAGATGGACTTCGTTACTGGATTTCCCAAATCGCAAAAGGGTAATGATGCTCTTCTTGTCGTCATTGACCGACTTTCTAAGGTTGCACATTTTCTGGCGGTCAAAGAAACGATCACTGCTAGTCAGCTTGCAACTCTCTACATGTCCAGAATTGTTCCGCTTCACGGTATTCCACTGGTTATCAGTTCAGACCATGGCGGTTTATTCACTTCAAGATTCTGGGCAAGTTTCCAAGAAGCTATGGGCACTCATCTGTCTTTCAGCACTGCTTTTCATCCTCAGTCACAAGGGCATGTTGAACGTGTCAACCAAGTTCTCGAAGACATGCTTCGAGCTTGTGTTATTTCCTTCGGCAAGAAATGGGAGGAATCTCTTCCGTATGCTGAGTTCTCTTATAATAATAGCTATCAAGCTAGTCTGAAGATGGCCCCCTTTGAAGTGTTATATGGACGAAAGTGCCGAACCCCTCTGAACTGGTCAGAAACTGGGGAACGTCCACTCTTTGGTCCGGATATTATCCAACATGCCGAAGATCAAGTCCGCATTATTCGCGAGAATCTCAAGACTGCTCAGTCACGCCAAAAGAGTAATTATGACCGTCATCATAAAGACATGGTCTATCAACCTGGCGAGAAGGCCTATCTTCGAGTTACACCAATGAAGGGTGCTCACCGCTTCGGGATCAAAGGGAAGCTAGCTCCCCGCTATATTGGTCCTTTCACTATCCTCGAGAGGCGTGGAAAAGTGGCATATCAATTGGAGCTTCCGCCGAACCTTTCTCAGGTTCACGATGTGTTCCATGTGTCACAACTCCGCCGTTGCTTCAAGGACCCAATCCGAGCTGTGGATCATGAAGTGCTCAAATTGCAACAGGACCTCTCCTATAAAGAGCATCCGGTCCGCATTCTCGACCAAGCTGAACGCCGCACACGCCAGAAGGCGATCAAGTTCCTCAAGGTCCAGTGGTCGAATCACTCTGAAGACGAAGCCACCTGGGAACGCGAGGATCGCCTGCGTGATGAATACCCCGCACTGTTTCCTTCTACCTCCTAAAATCTCGGGACGAGATTTCTTGTAGTGGAGGAGATTTGTAACGCCCGGATAATCTTGCTACAGTAATCCCACGCTAATCATGGCACGTCATCCCGATTACTGTTGCTATCCTCGCAATAATTCGAAACCGTTCAAATTCAAAATTCAAATTGATGAAAACAATAAAAGTTTTCAAAATTTAAAATAAAATTGTTCGGTGGTTGACGAATATTACAAAGGTAATTATAGTGCAACAGACATATTTTTATAAAATGGCTAAATGGATTAAATGATTTAA
>NC_057800.1:163933938-163962587 GCF_018294505.1 Triticum aestivum | reverse complement strand
AGATATCGCCTATTCTACTCTATACTGCTTGCATTAGAGTAGTGTAGCATGTTACTGCTTTCCGTTGATCCTATTCTGATGCATAGCCTGACATTGTTGCTACACCTGTTGATACCTTACCTGCAATCCTAAATGCTTAGTATAGGATGCTAGTTTATCATCATTGGCCCTACATTCTTGTCAGTCTGCCTTGCTATACTATTGGGCCGTGATCACTCGGGAGGTGATCACGGGTATATACTATACATACATACATACTATACAGATGGTGACTAAAGTCGGGTCAGCTCGAAGAGTACCCGCGAGTGATCCACGGATTGGGGGCTGAAAGGACCTTTGTCCCGACGGCCCTCTGTGTGGATCTTTGTGGCAGAGCGACAGGGCAGGCTGAGACCGCCTAGGAGAGAGGTGGGCCTGGCCCTGTTCGGCGTTCGCGGACACTTAACACGCTTAACGAGATCTTGGTATTTGATCTGAGTTGGCTACGAGCCTATACGCACTAACCATCTACGTGGGAGTAGTTATGGGTATCCCGACGTCGTGGTATCTGCCGAAGCACTTCAAACGTCAGCGACGGAGCGGCGCGCGCCGAATTGGACTGGAACGCCACTAGGCTAGGTCTGCTTTCGGCCGCCCTCGCAACGTGCAGGTGTGCTATGGGCGATGGGCCCAGACCCCTGTGCGCTTAGGTTTAGACCGGCGTGCTGGCCTCTCTGTTGTGCCTAGGTGGGGCTGCGACGTGTTGATCTTCCGCGGCCGGGCATGACCCAGGAAAGTGTGTCCGGCCAAATGGGATCAAGCGTGTTGGGTAATGTGGTGCACCCCTGCAGGGAAGTTAATCTATTCGAATAGCCGTGATCTTCGGTAACAGGACGACTTGGAGTTGTACCTTGACCTTATGACAACTAGAACCGGATACTTAATAAAACACACCCTCCCAAGTGCCAGATACAACCGGTGGTCGCTCTACCTCAGGGATATGAGGAGGGGATCGCCGGGTAGGATTATGCTATGAGATGTTACTTGGAGATGCTACTTGGAGGACTTCGACCTACCCTCTTCTGCCTGTTGCAAGACGAAGGTGACCAGAAGCGTAGTCTTCGATAAGACTAGCTATCCCCCTCTTATTCTGGCATTCTGCAGTTCAGTCCACTGATATGGCCCTTTACACATATACCCATGCATATGTAGTGTAGTTCCTTGCTTGCGAGTACTTTGGATGAGTACTCACGGTTGCTTTCTCCCCCCTTTTTCCCCTTTTCCTTCCTTTCTGGTTGTCGCAACCAGATGCTGGAGTCCAGGAGCCAGACGCCACCGTCGACGACGACCCCTACTACACTGGAGGTGCCTACTACTACGTGCTGCCCGCTGATGACGACCTGGAGTAGTTTAGGAGGATCCCAGGCAGGAGGCCTGCGCCTCTTTCGATCTGTATCCCAGTTTGTGCTAGCCTTCTCAAGGCAAACTTGTTTAACTTATGTCTGTACTCAGATATTGTTGCTTCCGCTGACTCGTCTATGATCGAGCACTTGTATTCGAGCCCTCGAGGCCCCTGGCTTGTATTATGATGCTTGTATGACTTATTTTTATTTGTAGAGTTGTGTTGTGATATCTTCCCGTGAGTCCCTGATCTTGACCGTACACATTTGCGTGCATGATTAGTGTACGATTGAATCGGGGGCGTCACATAGGGGGTACCCGACTGTGAAGGAAGACGAGTCTCTAAGATGACTTCATTGCCTGCGTGAGGGGAGTTCGACCTCAAACTACTGTTCTTGGAGATGAGACCAATATTGACAAATATCAGCCAGGTTTTGATTTAGAGAATAAGAAGATGGCGACTCCCTCTTACAAGGTGACATATCTTATCCCGCCGGTTCGTCAACATACGTTTGCTCCAGAAGTTGATCCGGCTGGCCTGATTGATGATGAAGCAGAGTTCATTGCCGTGAATGGTTTTGACTGGTCCAATCCCAGCTTCCAATCAACAGAAGGAGGTGAACCAGCGAGGGAAGAGTGATAACCATCTTGTGGGCTCTTTGAAGCCTTGTAATAAATTTAGCTTGAAACAATTGCATATTTTGCCTATGCCATCATGCATAAGATGCCGTGTGTGACTCTTTGCTTCCTGATGTCAATATATGCGTCACATTTATGGTTATCTCTATCATATTTCGGCTCTTTTCCTATAGAAAAAGAAAAAAACTGGCTTGGCGGTTTAGCACCGAACAGGTCAGAACACCCGGTATATAACCAATGGTTTATCATAGTAGAAGAAACAACAACAGATGCGAAAATAAACAAGGTTGAAACAACCTTTGATTAACACAGAAACAACCGTTCATAATTAACAGTCATACCTGTATCTTTTACCTCTGGACCACTGGTTTATATGACCCGGGTGATGAGGTTGATGATCCAGTCCTTTTGAGAAGTCAATGCTTCTGTACGCCTGATGACTGTCATACATTGGTGGCTTATTGTCAAATAATCAAGCCAGTGAAGAAACCGTGCTGATCATTTAAATTTGAAACAACAAAGACCAGTAAGACAAATAGCAGATTTCAAACAATATAAATTAACTTTGTAACTGAAAGTGGGGGGTTTCTGATTCGAATACGATCAGTAAACCAGACCAAAGGGGTTAAGCTAAGATTCGAATACGATCATGTACCCCCATTGGCTTTGGCGTTGCGCCGATCAAGAGGGTACCGACAACTATGTTCTCTTTGGTTCGAATACGACCTATGTTTGAACAGGAAGCCCCCAAATGACCTTGAGAGGTTTTTAACGACCTTGATTCAAATACGATCCAAGTCAGACCCAAAAGTGGTTAAGCTATGATTCAGATACGATCAAGAAGCCCCCTAGTGAGTTTGGCATTGAGCCGATCAAGAGGGTTACGACAACTATGTTCTCTTTGGTTCGAATACGACCTATGTTTGAATAGGAATACCCCAAGTGATCATGAGGTTTACAGCTAGATTCGAATATGATCATAAGCCGGACCTGAAAGGTTAAGCTAAATTCAGATATGATCAGCTCCTTAATAGTCATGAAAAATAGTAAAGATATATGACCTTTGAAGAGGAAAAAGGACAGAGGTCTTGCTTTATTACTTATCATAGTATATACAGCGTCAAAGTATGTACATGACGAGAGCCGGTGGCTCAGGTGTAGTATGGCCGAAGTTGAGCAATGTTCCACGGCCGGCGGGTCTCCTCCTCCGACTTACTTGAGTCTTTGTGCTCTCGAACGTCAATGAGGTAATATGACCCGTTGTTTAAGTTCTTGCTGACCACAAAGGGTCCTTCCCAAGGCGGGGATAGCTTGTGTGCATCTGATAGATCCTGGATGAGCCGGAGCACCAGGTCACCTTCTTGAAAAGTCCTGGACTTAACCCGGCGGTTATGATAACGACGCAGGTCCTGTTGATAAATTGCAGATCAAGCCGCTGTAAGTCTATCTCCTCATCTAACAAGTCAAATGCATCCTGTCTGGCTTGTTCATTATTAGCTTCAATGTAAGCCGCCACACGAGGCGAGTCATGACGGATGTCACTAGGCAGCACCGCTTCCGCTCCATAAACCATGAAGAAAGGTGTATAACCTATAGACCTATTAGGAGTGGTGTTGATACTCCACAGCACCGAGGGTAACTCTTCTACCCAACAACCCAGCATCCGCTGCAAGGGAACCATAAGCCGGGGCTTGAGAGCTTTTAAGATTTCCTGTTTTGCTCTCTCAGCCTGATCATTTGATTGAGGGTGAGCTACAGAAGAAACATCAAGCCCGATATGTTCACATTGACAAAACTCCTCCATAGCCCCTTGGGATAAATTAGTGCCATTGTCAGTGATAATGCTGTGTGGAAAACCAAAATGAAAGATCACCTTTTCATGAACTGAACCGCCGTGGCTGCATCACACTTACTCACTGGCTCTGCCTCAACCCATTTTGTGAATTTGTCAGCTGCCACTAAAAGACGTGTCTTTTTATCCTTAGACCTTTTGAAAGGTCCAACCATGTCCACCCCCCAGACTGCAAATGGCCAAGTGATTGGAATCATCCGCAACTCTTGAGCTAGCACATGCGCTCGTCGTGCAAACTTTTGACATCCATCACACCTACTGACCAGATCCTCTGCATCAGCGTGAGCCGTCAACCAGTAAAAACCATGACGAAAAGCTTTGGCCACAAGAGACTTTGACCCGGCGTGATGACCACAATCCCCTTCATGGATCTCACAAAGTATTTTTTGGCCTTCTTCAGGAGAAACACACCGCTGAAACACTCCAGTGATGCTGCGATGGTATAACTCTCCGTCAAAAATCGTCATTGACTTGGACTGCCGGGTTATCTGTCGGGCCAGGGTCTCATCCTCTGGCAACTCGCCCCGGGTCATGTAAGTCAAGAAAGGTACTTTCCAATCTGCGATGACGTGAAGAGCCGCCACCAACTATGCCTCCGGGTCAGGAATGGCCAAATCTTCCTCTGTAGGTAACTTAACAGACGGGTTATGCAAAACATCCAAAAAGGTGTTAGGTGGCACTGGCTTACGCTGAGATCCCAACCGGCTTAAGGCATCAGCTGCTTCATTCTTTATACGGTCAATGTGTTCCACTTGATAATCCTTAAAATGTCCTGCAATAGCGTTGACTTCACAGCGATAAGCCGCCATGAGAGGATCCTTGGAATCCCACTTGCCTGACACCTGTTGAGCCACCAAATCTGAATCTCCAAGGCATCGGACCCGGCTCGGACTCATTTGTTTAGCCATTCGAAGACCATGGAGCAAGGCTTCATATTTTGCTGCGTTGTTAGTACAAGGAAACATCAATCACAACACATAACAAAACTTGTCACCTCGAGGGGAAGTTAAAACAACTCCAGCCCCCCGAGCCTTCCAACTATCTGGACCCATCAAAGTGAATCGTCCAATATGTGTTGTCTGGTTTCTCCTCTGGCGTCTGCATCTCTGTCCAGTCATTAATAAAGTCAACCAGTGCTTGAGACTTGATCACAGTACGTGGCACATACTTCAACCCATGAGACCCAAGTTAAATGGCCCACTTGGCGACTCGTCCAGTAGCTTCTCTATTTTGAATGATGTCTCCCAAAGGAGCAAAGCTAACCACAATGATTGGGTGACCCTGAAAGTAATGTTTGAGCTTCCGACTTGCCATGAATACCCCATACACGAGCTTCTGCCAATGTGGATATCTTTGTTTAGATTCAATCAGCACCTCACTGACGTAATAAACCGGCCGTTGAACCGAATGTTCCTTGCCAGCCTCCTTGCGCTCCACTACAATGGCCACACTAACAGCTTGTGAGTTAGCAACTACATATAATAATAGCGGCTCTTTCTCAACTAGAGCAGCAAGAACCGGCGGCTCAGCAAGTTGTTTCTTCAGATCCTCAAAAGCCGAGTTTGCAGCATCACTCCAAACAAAGTCATTCGTCTTTTTCATCATCTGATACAAAGGCATCGCCTTCTCCCCTAACCGGCTTATGAACCGACTTAAAGTAGTGACGCGACCCGCTAGCCATTGAACGTCATTGATGCACACCGGTTTGGCCAGGGAGGTGATTGCCTTAATTTTCTCCGGGTTAGCTTCAATACCTCTGTTAGACACCAAAAAACCCAAGAGCTTGCCAGCTGGGACTCCAAAAACACACTTGGCTGGGTTAAGCATCATCTTGCAGACCCGGAGGTTATCAAAGGTCTCCTTCAGATTTGTAACCAAGGTTTCCTCTTCTCTGGATTTCACCACTATATAATCCACATAAGCATGAACATTATGCCCAATCTGATTGTGAAGGCAATTCTGAACACACCGTTGATAAGTTTCCTGGGCACTTTTAAGCCCAAAAGGCATATACATATAGCAGAAGGCTCCAAAGGGAGTGATGAAAGCTGTTTTCTCCTGGTCCTTAAGTGCCATCTTGATCTGATGATAACCTGAGTATGCATCCAAAAAACTCAAACGCTCGCAACCTGCTGTAGCATCAATGATCTGATCAATATGAGGGAGAGCAAAAGGGTCAGCCGGACAAGCTTTGTTCAAATCGGTGTAATCCACACACATACACCAGGTGCTATTCTTCTTGAGTACAAGCACCAGGTAAGCCACTCACTCCGGGTGAAAAACTTCAATGATGAACCCGACCGCCAAGAGCGGGCCACCTCTTCTCCAATGGCCTTGCCCCTTTCCTTGTTAAACCGTCGGAGAAACTGCCTGACCGGCTTAAACTTCGGATCAATATTAAGAGTGTGCTCAGCGAGTTCTCTTGGGACACCCGGCATGTCAGAAGGTTTCCATGCAAAGATGTCCCGGTTCTCACGGATGAACTCGATGAGTGCGCTTTCCTATTTTGGATCCAAGTTGGCACTGATGATGAACTGCTTGGATGAGTCGCTAGGCACACAATCGACCATTTTGGTGTCATCAGCTGACTTGAATTTTAACACCGGTTCATGCTCCGTAGTTGTCTTTTCTAAAGACGTCATGTCTGCCAGGTCAACATTATCTTTATAAAACTTTAACTCCTCTGTTGCACAAACAGACTCAGCATAAGCGGCATCTCCTTCTTCACACTCCCGGGCTATTTTCCGGCTTCCATGTACTGTAATGGTGCCTTTATAACCCAGCATCTTGAGCTGCAAATATACATAACACGGCCGAGCCATGAACTTGGCGTAAGCCGGCTGTCCAAACAGAGCATGATATGGGCTTTTTATCTTAACCACCTCAAAAGTTAACTTCTCATCCCTGGAATCATATTCATCCCCAAAGGCTACTTCCAGTTCAATCTTACCAACTGGGTACGCCGACTTGCACTACAAAAAAATACACTTCCGTGAAGATACGTGTTCCTCACAGTAGGTCGCTTTTGTCATGCATGTACATCCATGACAAATTTATGACAGAATCAAGATAGTCATACCTGTGCTGTCGTAGAAGTGTTCCATGACATTACCAAAATTATCATCACGGAAGTGTCCACTTCCATGATGATAAATCGCGCGTCACAGAAGTGCTTTCGTCAAGGGTGACCGACACGTGGCATCCACCATAATGGAACACCGTTAAGCTATCAGGTCGGGTTTTGGATCCGATAACCCGTTAACAGCCCCGACCAATGGGGATTTTCCACGTGTAAAATCATCAGTGGCTAGAGGAAACACGTGTCGGCTCATCGTCGGGATAGATATCATCCACTCACTGGACAGAAGGCGCCTATGATACGTCGACACGTGGCAGGGCCCAACAAGTTTAAATGGGCCGGCCCAACTAAAGGCCCACAAGATTTTGCAGACCATAATGGGCCGGCCCAGCTAAAGGCCCACGGGATTTTGCGGACCATAATGGGCCAGCCCAGCTAAAGGCCCACAAGATTTTGCGGGCCATAATGGGCCGGCCTAGGTAAAGGCCCACAAGATTTTTGTGTGCCATAATGGGCCGGCCCAGGTAAAGGCCCACAAGATTCTTGCGGATCATAATGGGCCGGCCCAGCTAAAGGCCCACGAGATTTCGCCGACATTAATGGGCTGGCCCAGCTGTAGGCCCACAAGATTTTGAGGACCCTAGTAGGCTAGCCCATTAACTGCCTGCCATGTTTTGGGCCAAATGCCGGCCCATATTTGATCCGGTCCATTAATGGCCTGCCACGCTCCGGGCCTAATAGTGACCCATATGAGATGCAGTCCGTTAAAGGCCTACCACGTTCTGGGCCAAATTACGGCCCAGATCAGGTCCGGCCCTTTAAGAGGCTTTGGGCTCAATTATGGCCCATATCAGATTCGGCCCGTCAACTGGACACTATGCTTTTGGGCCCACTTGCTAAAGGCCCACTTAGTAATTCGGCTTATTAGTTTTGCCCTGTTAAGGGCCCGTTTAACATTTCGGCCCTATATTAATTTCAGCCTGTTAAAAGCCTGTCATATAGTTGGGCCTAACTATGGCCCGGTTTGCATTCGGCCTGCTCGCAGCCGATATCAGATTGGGCCAAACAAGGACAGAGACAATTTTTTGGCCAGTTAAAAGCCTGTGATTTGATTCGCACAATCATGGGCCGGGGTTCATTTCGGGCTGCTGCCGGCCCATGAGCTGTTCAGCATGTTTCAGGCCCAACCTACATCGTGATTGCATGACAACCCGATTATGTACCGTAATTTTACGGTTTGGCCGGTTTACTACGAAGACAGGATATATATACAGTAAAATAACTTCAGCATCGTGAATAAGAAAAAACCTAGACTATACAATAAATAAATTACGGTATATTACATCCACTGGGCATCAAAGTTCGCCACTATGATAATAAAGCACAAGCAGACAACAGATTACATACACTGGGCATCAAAGATCACCACCAGTGCAAATAAACACGCCGACAAAATAATATACAAAACCAACATCACTTCAATAGAGTTCAAGAAAGGTTAGCCCTGCTGGGGAGCTGCAGCGCAAGCAGCTGAGCAAGATGATGAGACTATGCTTGTTCAACACTTATATCTTCCTCACTCTGAAAGATAAACCAGCAGACAGATGACAGGTTTTGCACATAAAAGTATTAGTGCTGACAATTCATCACATTTCTTACTGATGAATAAAGTGACACACTTTAAATTTGCATTAACACAATATGGTATTGTTCAGGTCAAGACATGGCAGTAAATGACATTGTGAAGGAGTTGGCAGCTTCACGACACCACTGGATTACAGATCAAGAACTCATCAGTATCAATGGTTAGTGTGCTGTCAATTTATACCATTTCAGATTAGCAAATAAAGAGATGATTTAAATAATAGTAGAATGATATGACATTGTTCATAGTTAAGACATTGCAGAATATGACATTGTACTGTAGTGGGTAGGTTCACCACACCACTGGATTACGGATGAAGAACAGAAGCATACATGCAGTGCAAAAGAAGATCACTTTCTCTGTATAGTTTAATTTACATGGTATGAAGAAGGAACTTGGTTGTACAACTGAAAACTTAAATTGAGAAAGGACAAACTTTTGTTTATGAACTACATATAATAAACTTTAAACAAGCAATTTGATGCAAACACAAAAAATAAACAGCTGTTGCAGTCATGCCTAACCAAATATATACAACAAAGTTTGAAGGCTTGAGATGGACAAACTTACATTATTGGTGAAGACAGGCTCTATAAAGGCCTAGTCCATGCTGATGGGGGGCAATTCAAGAAGTTTACCACAGAATCTTCTTCAAAAGCATTGCCTTTATTCTACATTTTGTTAAGAGTAAATATAGATGTGATAATATACGAAAAAATGGAGAATATTTAAGATAAGATGAAGAGTGATGCTACATAACCAAGTAGCTATAAATGTAAGTGCAGTGATACAGGAAAAAGGTACAACCAAGAGCTATGCACAACTAAACTTCTTCAATACCAACCTTATGGTAAGAGTAAATATAGATCTGATGTGTAGAAAATGGAGGGCAAAGGAAAATAAGCTGCAGAGTGATGGTACATGAACAACTACCTGTCATTATAAATACACTAATAAAGGACAACATGTACTTACAAGAATAGTGCAGAGCTAAAAAGACATTGACATTGGATATATTCTACACTAATGTAACCATTCATACAAATCAGATAATTTGGAGCGAACAATTGATAAGCAAGCTATCATGCATACTGCTATCACATAATGAACCAGGTATGTATGCAAGTACAATGATAAAGGACAAGAGGTACTAACAAGAGCAAAGCAGCGGGCGGCATATTTGCGATATCCTGTCGTTCTTGTCAAATAAGAATTCTTTTTCGAGCAGATTTCCTGCAAAAAAGATCCGTAAGGCACATGCGGAAAAGTAGAAGTTCAAATTGTCAAGTGATTTCATAGATAGTACCTCATCCTAGGAACGAGACCAGTGCATAACAAGGTTTTTCCATTCAATGTCTTCTAAATTTAGCATAGGAGACTTCACCGAAAATTCGTTTATAGACTTGTCATCAAAGTGTGATTTCCTCAGGTAACACCGATACTGCTGCAATGCTTCCTTGAAAAGCACAAGCAAGCTTTGCTCGTCATGACTATCCAGATTGACCCTCGCCTAGTTACAACAATGTAATGTAAATCATTGATGTGTTCAATCAGCAGAAAACAGGAAAATAATAACCATGAATAATAGCACTTACACGTAAGTTGGACAAGAAGATGTGAAAATGGCGTTTGTCTTCACAATAATCTTCCCATGATGGGAATATATGCACGTAGTCCCTAACAACATTGAAAGCATTGTCTTTTAAACTGGGAATAAATGGAATGGGGTTCCAATCTGCAGGAATTGGCCGTCTCTGCAGTTGGGATAGGTCTTCGGCCGGTGGACTTGTTGTACTTTTTGCTGGAGTGGGATTTTTCTGTGGTACAGTTGGTGCTATGGCAAATGAAAACGGTATTCCTTTTGCTGGAGTGCAGGTCCTGTGTGGTGGGGCTAGTGGTGTGGCCAGTGAAGTATGGGTACAGTCTGCTAGAGTCGGTCCTACGTTTTGTGTCACTGGTTGTACAACCAATATAAGTGGGGTGCTGTCTGATTTCTCTGGCACCACCATGTTTTTCAAGGACTTTGATGGTGCTCCTTCAGGTTCGGCAATCACCCTCTTCCTTTTTGATGTCTGTTGCACAAGAACAACATTTGAGTGGAAAAACATGGTATGATGACAATGGAATATGTATTGATAATGGATGGGCATGGCATCTCGACATATATAATGAGTAAACTAAGAAGATGGTGGTGCAACAAAGTAGAAGAAATGCAAGACAACATATGCAAGATATGTGCAATCAATAAAACCTTGCCAAATTAGAACAGGCACCTTGATGGGTGAACAGGACAGGCCATCTGCCTTTGACTCCTCGAGGTTAGAATAGTCATTAGGATGATATTCTGAACAAGAATCAACAGGTGGGGAGCGTACGAGTTTCATTGCTTCCAGAATGGCACTCAATGCCTTGTTGCCAATTTTGTAAGTCATTGCAGTGTTCCACAATATTCTTCTGATGCCCGGATTCTGATATTCACTGTAATTGCGTATAATATCTGAGAACCATGAAAACATAAATAGTTGTGAGATTATCTTTGTAATGCAGATGATATTCTAATATAGGGGCGTCCCTGTAAACACTTGTGTGCTATCACTGGATTCTGATGAGAGAGCTCATGTGTGCTGTAATATGGTGCGTGCATTTATATAATCTGGCACAAGTACACAAAAATAGGCTCCAGAAGTAAGGATAGCTGGCAGATGATAGGTTCATAATATACTGTATAGAGAGTTTATTGCCAAACCATGATAACAAGAGCACACAACAACTAGGCAGATCATAGTGTACATAACAGGGGTACACCATAACCAGGATATATAAATCGGGAAAGTGGAACTGGCTCGAAATTACGGTGTTGTATTGCCGCTAGTAATTGAAAGCCTATCGATCACGTACAGGTCAGCTCTATCAGCTGTCGACTGCAGATGTCCCTGTTCCCCTTCCTGACAAGGAACATGCTGTGCTTCCCAGACAGAACACCGCACGGGCTGCCGGCCGAACCACCGGCCTCACCGCCTATGTTCCTCCGCCACCCCCACCCCCGCCCCCACCCGCGTCGAGTTTTCTTTGTTCGACGAGGCCCCACCACCGCCCCCACAACCACCGTCCCCACCCGAGCCCCTTCGATCGCACCGGCGAACTCCGGCGAGCTCTGAAAAACCGACTGACCCAATTTTGAAATTTAGTCTACTGTGATTTAACTAGTGTGGAATATAAAAGGGGAAAACCATAAGCATTGCGAGTATGGTGTTGAGCGTGCCATGGCGGATCTGAAGGTGCAAACCGGACAAAGGAAACTTCACAACCAAGACAAGAAATCAGAGTAAAGCAGTGGCGATCTATTTTCTTGCTGCGATAAATAAGTTGAGCAGATACGAAAGAGTACCGCCTCTGGTGCGGCGTCGTGTACGCATCTGCTGAGAATTTGACGGTGCTGCGGTAGCGATGGCTGTTGGCGGCGTGGAAGCAGATCTAGGAGGGTAGACGGTGGCGGCGGGGTGCGGTGGACGAGATGGTTGTAGGAGCGGCTCCGACAAGGTGGACGACAGCGGGGATGAAGCAAGAGGACGGGATGCAAGGATCCCGGTCCGAAGCCGTGGATGAGAGAGGTCGATCTCTTGTATTGGACGGTGGCATCGGGGTATCAGCTCCGGCATGGTGGAGGAGGACGGCGATGGATGGGGTGGCGGACGACGGCGGACGGGGGAGGGTTGTCGGAGTAATTGGCCACGGGTAGGCTAACCCAGGCCCAGAACCTTTCAAGACATTGAGGCAGGCTGCGCCCCTCGAGATCCCAAGACGAAGAGCCGCCTTCTGAGAGTCGGCAGCGAGGCGGCCGGCTGCCCACTCGCGGCCGAGTCCTAGGGACGACTTCAGGATGAGCCGACTCCTGACCGGCGACTTCCAGAGAAGCTGGCCTTGGGGAGTCGAACCGCGACGCCAACAACCCCCATGCCCTCATAAAGAGGGACGGGACGGGGAGTGGCCACAGTAAGGTCCACTCCCACCCCTTTTCCAAGGGCAGGCGTGGCTACACTACGCCATACCCACGGAGATCTCCACGCGACGCGACACTGTTGCCATGCCGGCCCTGACATCAGCCCCAGAGGGCGGAGCCCTGTGCCCACGACGGCCTACTGGTACGACCCAGGGATGATGGGTCCCACTGGTCGGCGGGCATACGAAAGACGGCGAAAGCACCACCAATCGGCCCGGATGGGAGTCGGCCACCAGAAGTCGGCCGGCCCCTCCCACGGGCCCCACGCGCCATTAATCAGACACGACAAGTAGTGGCCACAGTGATCGCCCGCCAGAAGGCGGGGCTGTCGCCACGACCTCATGACCGAGCCTGCGTCATTAGAGGCACGACTACAGTAATATGCAGCCGGCAAAGACCCGCCCATGGCGGACGCGGCCTGCCGGCTCCACACCGAGCCAGTAGGCGGGCCCCAGGAGTCGGCGGATAAGACGACGGCCAGAGAGACTGACGGCTGGGCCCGCGCCCAGCCGGATTACCATTGTACCCCTGGGGGTAGGCCTATATAAACCCCCCAGGGCATCCATGCAAAGGGTTGGAATCCATTAGCACTAGACCAGATCATATAGGAAGGAGAGAGCTAGCCTTGCCTTCTCCTATCTCTAGGAAACAGCTCAAGGAGCAACCGTGTAAACACTTTGCCATAGTGATCATGCGGAGACCCCGTAGAGCAGCAGTAGGGGTATTATCTCCCCGGAGAGCCCTGAAGCTGTGTAAGATTCGCCGGCGTGCATGTCTTCGCCTTATCCCGTTTCCAGGCACCAATGACGTTCTACTCGCCCCCACCATGATAAGCCATCCTTTGGCATATGTCGCACCCAACCCCCGACATTTGGCGCCCACCGTGGGGCCTGGTGCACCATCATCCGGAGATCTGCTCTGGACGGGAACCCTTTTTCTCCCTGGCGAGCGCAGCCAGCCCGGCACGCCAGATGGAGTTTGCGCTGACGCACTGCACGGCGTTGAGATCGCCTGTGCAGCCAGCTGCCTCACCGATCTTGTCGGCGAGGTTCGCCTCTCCGACGAACCTGCATCCAACGCAGGCACGAGCGGCCCCGAGAGCCTCCTCGCGGGCCTCCTCGACCAACTCCACGTCGCCGGCGAGCCTGCCGTGGACTTGGAGTCTGTAGGCTCCACCGACCCGATGCTGGTCGACTCCGACACCGCGTCGCTCGACGCGTTCCCCACCAATGTGGTGGACTACGACAAGCCTCTCCCTCGCACGGAGAGCGACGGAAGCACCGTCACCGAGGTGCTCATCATCGGTCATGACGAGCCTCCCGGCGGAGGAGCGCATGACCCACTTGGCGCGGCACTACAAGACCCGACTGCGCCCATTCCGGAAGACGCTGACGTGGAGACGTTGGAGGCGCGCCGCCTTCAGCTCGTCGAAGGCGCGAAGAAGCTGGCTAGCATAAGACGCTTGTCATAAGGCTACCAGCATGAGATGGATCACGCTATGGGTGGCTCGCCAGCCCCAGCTGGGCCCAGCCGCCTTGGCGCGGTCTAGCAGCGTGGCGTGGCTGTCGCCAACCTGTTCGGGGCAAGTCGCCCTATGTACGCCATGCCTGCGGAGAACATTCAAGCCGCCCAGGCGGCAGTGGACGAGCTGGACAACTTCGAGGGCGAAGAGCGCCGCCTGATGATAGAGCGAGTCCAGCGGCTCCTCGACGCGGCAGCCGTGCAGAATGAGGCCGGCTGCCGCACGGAGGCGCCGCTGCGGCAAAATGACGACCTTCGCCGAGATCAAGGCGCGACGTCTCGGACGCCGACTGGCGGCGCCCGAGGAAGGAAAGACAAGGATCCGGCTGTCAGCCACAGTTGGACTCACATTACCATAGAGCGCGATCAAGACGGCCGCCCGAGAGCAGTGGAACGACGGGACGACTGTCTGCCTCCTCCTCCTCCTCGCAAGGAAAGGCGAGTCTCCCCGCTGCCTGTTGACCATCCGACTCTCGGCGACCACCTTGGCCGCCGAGAGGGAGTCGGAGAAAACGAGGCCTGCCACCGGATCGACCGACTTCACCGATCCCTGGCGCTGGAAGAAGAAGACGAGTTGGGTCCGCCTGGTTTCGGGCCCCGCATTCGAGACGAGCCCTTTCCCAAAGGGTTCACGCTCCCAAGAGACACGCCCAAGTACACTGGCTCCATGAAGCTGGAGGACTGGCTGTTTGACTACTCCACGGCTGTCAACATAGCGAACGGCAACAAGCGTGTCGCCGTAAAATACGTTCCGCCCATGCTCCAGGGCACGGCCTGGACATGGCTGAACAGCCTGAAGCCCCGCAGCATCAACAGCTAGGTCGACTTCACCGAAGCATTCGTCCACAACTTCACAAGCACGTACAAGCGTCCTCCCAAGCCTCGTCAGCTTTCCTTGTTCATGCAAGGCCCCAACGAGTCGACTCGCGACTACCTCACGCATTGGGCCGAGCTTCGGAACTCTGCGAGGGCGTGCATGAGGTGCAGGCTATCAAGTACTTCACCACCGGGTGCAGAGAAGGCACCCTCCTCAAGCACAAGCTCCTCTGCGACGAGCTAGAAACCCTCGACGATCTGCTGATCATAGCAGACAAGTATGCCACGGCCGACTCCTCCATGAAGGCGGAGATTCAAGTTAGCGCGACTGGCAAAGTGGCCCCTCGGGCTCCTAGAACTCCGGCAGGAGACGCCAGTCGGCGGCAATAGTAGAACTACCTCAAGCGCAAGGCCCCGCAGCCGGCTTCCAGCAGCCGGCAGGTCGTGACAGTTGAAGACCAGCAGCCGGATGGGCAGCCTCCACCCAAACGACAGAAAGGTGGCAAGCCCAACTGGTTGCCGGCTTTCTCATACGAGAAGACTCTGGATGGTCCTTGCAAATTCCATAGCGGCGCGAAGCCGTCGAATCACACCACCCGGAAGTGCCACTGGCTCACCAGGATCGCCAAAGGAGACGGCCTCCTACCTCCCCCGCCTGCTGGGCAACAGCCTCCGCCTCCGCCCCAGCAGCCGGCTGTCAGGCCAGTCAGCGCAGTACAAGACAAGTACCCCGAAGAGCATGGAGCCTATGTGATATTTACCAGCGTGGATGATGATCGACGCAGCAGGCGGCTACAATGACAAGAGGTGAATGCAGTAGCATCAGAGACGCCAGAGTTCATGCGCTGGTCCGAGAAGCCTATCAGCTGGAGCAGGGCTGATCACCCAGAGGTGATGCCGAGTCCGGGCTCTTATGCCTTGGTCTTGGATGCCACCTTTGCCACGGATAGACGAGCTGCTCGTTTCTCGCGAGTTCTGATAGACGGAGGCAACATCATCAACATCCTGTACAAGGACACCATGGAGAAGTTAGGAATCAAGCAAAGACAGCTTCAGAACAGCCGAACTGTGTTCCACGGCATTGTTCCTGGTCTTTCCTGCTCACCAATTGGCAAGATCCTAATGGACGTCCTCTTTGGAGACAAAGATCACTTCCGTCGAGAGTCAGTTTGGTTTGAGGTGGTGGACCTCGAGAGCCCATACCATGCATTACTTGGCCGACCCGCCCTGGCCAAGTTCATGGCGTTCCCCCACTACGCCTACCTCAAAATGAAGATGCCCAGTTCCAGGGGGATTCTGACTGTAGCCGGCGACTACCGGAAGTCGTCTGCCTGCGCGGCTGAGAGTAGTCGGTTGGCCGAGTCCCTGGTGATCGCCGCCGAGAAGCGGCTCCTTGACTGAGTTGTGGCGATGGCCGGCAAGCAGCTGGAGGTGTCGCCTAACCCAAAGGAGTCGGAGGCTGAGGGTTCGTTCAAGCCGGCCAAAGAGACGAAGAAGATACCCTTGGATCCAGAGCACCCAGAGAGGTACGCTGTCGTAGGCGCAAACCTCGACAGCAAATAGGAAGGCGAGCTCGTCGATTTCCTCCGTGAGAATCGGGACATCTTCGCATGGTCCCCCAAAGACATGCCAGGTGTACCGACGGAATTCGCCGAGCACAAGTTAGATGTCCGATCTGATGCAAAGCCGGTTAGGCAGCCCTTGCGCCGCCTATCAGAAGAAAAGAGAAGAGTTGTCGGAGAAGAGATAGCCCGACTCCTAGCAGCCGACTTCATTATGGAAGTATTCTTTCCAGAGTGGCTAGCCAACCCGGTCCTGGTACTGAAGAAGAACAAGCAGTGGCGAATGTGTATTGACTAAACAAGCCTCAACAAGGCCTGCCCCAAGGACCCGTTTGCTTTACCAAGAATTGATCAGGTGATAGACTCCACAGCTGGATGCGAGTTGTTGAGCTTTTGGGATGCATATTCAGGATATCACCAGATCAAGCTGAGCCCGGCTGACAGACTGAAGACCGCCTTCATCATGCCGTTTGGAGCCTTCTGCTACCTCACCATGACGTTCGGCTTGAGGAATGCCAGCGCCACCTTTCAGTGTTGCATGCAGAAGTGCCTCCTCAAGCAACTCGGTAGAAACGCCCACGTCTACGTGGACGATGTGGTGGTGAAGACGGAAAAGCATGGAATACTGCTGGAAGACCACAAGAAGACCTTTGAGAACCTGCGCCGATTCCAGATCAAGCTCAACCCTGAGAAGTGCGTCTTCGGAGTACCAGCCGGCCAACTCCTTGGCTTCCTGGTCTCTGAACGCGACATAGAGTGCAACCCTGTAAAGATCAAGGCCATTGAGAGGATGGAGGTACCCAGCCGACTGCTGGACGTGCAAAAGTTCACTGGCTTCTTGGCATCCATCAGCCGATTCATCAGTCGGATGGGCGAGAAAGCTCTCCGCTTATACCAGCTCATGAAGAAGACCACTTTTTTCGAGTGGAACCACAAGGCGGACGAAGCTTTTCTCCAATTAAAGAAGATGCTAACTACTCCACCTGTACATCGCCGCCACCAGCCGGGTAGTCAGCACAGTCATTGTAGTGGAACGCAAGGAGGAAGGCAAGGCACTACCTGTCCAGAGACCGGTATATTAGCTGAGCAAAGTACTGTCGGCCTCCAAGCAGAACTACCCCCACTACCAGAAGATGTGCTATGGCGTGCACTTTGCCGCCAAGAAATTGAAGCCTTACTTTCAAGAGCATCCAATCACTGTGGTCTGCACGGCCCCACTTGCCGAGATCATCGAAAGCCGAGATGCTTTTGGCCGAGTGGCCAAATGGGCCATAGAGCTGGCTCCCTACACCATCCACTACCAGCACCGCACCGCCATCAAGTCACAAGCACTGGCCGACTTTCTCGTCGACTGGGCTGAGACCCAGTACCTACCTCCAGCGCCCGACTCCACCCATTGGCGGATGCATTTCGACGGCTCCAAGATGTGCACCGGCTTGGGAGCCGGTGTTGTCCTCACTTCTCCTAAAGGCGACAAGCTCAAATACACACTGCAAATCCATTTTGCCGCCTCCAACAACGTCGCCGAGTACAAGGCGCTCATTCACGGGCTCCGGCTTGCCAAAGAACTTGGCATTCGCCCATCCTGTGTTATGGCGACTCGGACTTAGTGGTCCAACAGTCGTCTGGCAACTGGGACGCCAAAGATGCAAACATGGCGAGTTACCGTTTCCTCGTGCAGCAACTCAGTGGGTATTTCGAGGGGTGCGAGTTCCTCCATGTGCTAAGAAATGACAATGACCAAGCAGACGCCTTGGCACGAATCGGCTCTACCCGCCAAGCAATACCATCCGGCGTCACCCTGCAACGCCTCCTCAAGCCGTCTATCAAGCCTTCACCAGAATCAAACTCCATCTTCGTGCCTGCTCCTCCCGAAGAAGTCGGATCCGACTCCATAGCCCCGACAGACGGTACGGGGATTTTGGCAGATGGCTCCAAAGCCGCCACAGTCGAGGCCGGCCTAGGGACTGCAGAATCCGGCTCGGGGACTGTGGCGGCCGGCCCGAAGACTCCAGAACTTGGCCCAAGAGCTGCGCCAGTCGGCCCAGGGACTTCATTAATCCAGCAAGCGGTTGTTGACTCCAGCCCGCCGCCTCCCAGCCCAACCGCCCTCGTCCAAGTCGCAGTTCTGGTAGTCGAAGAAATAGAAGCACTCTCATGGGCCCAGCCCACCCTCAAATTTCTGGTGAGAAAAGAGCTGCCGACTGATGAGACCTTAGCTCGGCAAGTACAACACCGAGCGGCAGCCTACACCATAGTCAACAGAGAGCTGGTCAGGCGCAGCGTCACTGGTGTCTACCAGCGCTGCGTAGAGCCAGAGCAAGGCCAAGCAATTCTCAAAGACATCCATCAAGGCGAGTGCGGCCATCATGCGGCTTCAAGAGCACTCGTCGCCAAAGCTTTCCGACACGGTTTCTTTTGGCCAACGGCCTTAGAAGAGGCCAAGGAATTGGTCCAAAAATGCAAAGGGTGCCAGAAGTTCCGCTCCAAGCCGCATCAATCGGCTTCTGCACTCAAGACCATCTCCATTGCCTGGCCTTTTGCAGTTTGGGGTCTAGACATGGTGGGACCATTCAAGACGGCACGAGGTGGCTTAACTCACTTACTTGTCGCGATGGACAAGTTCACCAAGTGGATAGAAGCGAAGCCAATCAAGAAACTGAACGGTCCGACTGCCGTGACTTTCATCTCCGACATCACAATTCGGTACGGCATACCACACAACATCATCACCGACAACGACACGAATTTTGCCAAAGGCACCTTGGCCCGTTTCTGTGCGACACAGGGCATCTGACTGGACCTAGCATCCGTCGCCCATCCACAGTCAAACGGCTAGGTGGAGCGAGCAACCGGCCTCATCATGTCCAGCATCAAGCCCCGACTGATCGAGCCTCTAGAGCGCTCGGCTGGCTGCTGGCTTGACGAGTTGCCAGCCGTCCTCTGGAGTCTGCGCACGACTCCAAACAAGTCAACCGACTTCACGCCTTTCTTCCTCGTCTATGGTGCTAAAGCCGTCATCCCAATGGACATAGGATTCGATTCCCCGCGAGTCACCATGTACACCGAGGAAGAAGCAGAAGAAGCACGACAAGACGACGTCGACCTGCTGGAAGAGGGCCGGCTGTTGGCACTCAGCCGGTCCAACATCTACCAGCAGAGCCTGCGCAGATACTACAACAGGAAGGTCAGGCCGAGATCTTTCCAGGAGGGCGACCTCGTGCTCCGATTAATCCAGCGAACAGCTGGCCAACACAAGCTGTCGGCACCTTGGGAAGGCCCCTTCATCATCAGCAAAGTGCTGGGCAACGACTCCTACTACCTGATCGATGCTCAGAAGCCCCGAGCACGCAAGAGGGACGACTCCGGCAAAGAGACAGAGCAGCCATGGAATGCAAATCTCCTCCGAAAATTTTACAGTTAAACGCAGTATGTATCACGCTACCTTTTGTATTAAAAGTACCAAGACTTCGGGCCCCCCGAGAAGAGCTCGGGGACTGCCCTCTTTTATCTATATGATAAGAAATATGCCTTCGAGTATATTACTCTTTGTTATGCCGTTTGGCACCGGGTTCGACTAGTCGGCCCGGGGACTTGCCGACCTGCGCTATGAAATGCTTCCTGCAGCCGGACAAGTAGTGTGTGGCGTCTAAACTGTCTCCTGCCAAAAGCCACAGCTCGCAGAGCGACTGTCTGGTGGGCAGAAGTAAGGTAGAATGGGCATCCACATGAAAAATGGCTAAGGACTCAAAGCACAAACATAGCTTAAGGCCGGCTCCCAGCCTTTTTTCGCAAACCGACTCTTGAATAGTCGGCTTGCCGCCTTCTATTCGACTTGTTAAACAACCCTAAAAACGGATAAGTACTTGCCTTCCCAAAGTGACCAAGAATTTGATCCAGCAGTAGTCCGCGGAGAGGCTGTCTGACTGACAAAGACGGCAACTGAGGGAAGACGGCAAAGGAAAAAGCCAAAAGAACAATGAGCAAGAAAGATAGAAGTCGGATGAATATTTACATAACAAAGGCCCTTGGCCAAATCTTCGAGCAGAATTTCAAAATACACCCCGCGGGTGGAATTGTGCAGATTAATGAGTTCTTCAAAAAACTATTAGAACAGATAAAACAAAGACAAGGTGGCAGCCTAAGGGGCGGCAGACGGGTTTGGACGATCGGAGGAGACGGCGGTGTTGGATGTTGGGACGGCCGGCTGGGCAGTCTCGGCTTGATCACCTCCGGCAGTAGTCGGCTCGGGCGGGCACGGCTTGTTGCTGGAGGCACGGTCGAGCTGAGGCTGGCCGTCCGCTCCGTCTTCCGGTGCCTCCGTCTCGCTTCCGTCCTCCGCCTCGTCTTCCTCCTTGATGCTGGAGCCGATCACCTCACCGTAGTCGGGGTTCAGCCAAAACCACTCCGGCGGCACCTCCTCGCCGTCTTCAGCCCGCTCGGGGACAAAGATGCTGGTGTCGGTGTACTCGGCGATCGCCGCCGCACGCTTGACAAGGGCGTCTTCCGCGGCTGCTAGCTCCGGCTGGGACTCTGACCGGAGTGTGGCCAGCCGGTCTAGGTCCAGCCCCGGATACCACGCCTTGACGAATTCCAAGGCTCGGCGTGCTCTGGCCCGGGCCGAGGAACCCTTCCAGGCCTCCAGACGGCCAGCCGTGACCTCCAGCCAGTCGGCAGTCCGACTGGGGGTGCACGGAGCCTGCACGTCTGGCCACAGGGCGGCGATCACTTGGGCGCCGACACGTTGAAGCCGGCGCAGCATCTGGTGGGCCGGCCGTAGGCGAGCCCCAATGCTCAGAATATGCTCGTCAAGAGTCCGAGGGGCATCAGCGGCGATCTCCGCGCCACCCGCCCTCCGCTCCTCATGGTCGGCCTCGATAGCTTGAATGGTGGCCTGCGAGTGGCCGGGAAAGAAGTCTGCCAAGACGGAAAGAATGAAGAACAAGTCAAAAAAAACCAGGAGTCGGCTCGACATATAGTCGGCGGCTCGAAGAAGGAAAGCAAAGAAGCTCACCGTCGACGAGGTCCTCGATCTCGTGGAAGCCGGAGACCAGCATTGCCTCCTTGTCGGTCCAGGAGGAGCGCTGGCTCGCGAACTCGGCCAGGAGGGCGGCTTCCGCCTCTTTCTGCATCTTCGTAAGCAGATCCTTCTGCTCTGCCAATTGTGCGGCCAGCAGATCGCGGTCTGCGGCGAGCTTGCTGCACTCCTCCCCCTTGGCACGCAACGCGGAGTTGGCTTTGCTCAGCTGCTGTTGAAGAGAGGCGTTGTCCTCTGAAGACAAAGAAGAAAGAAGGCGTTAAGTCATCAACGAAGAAGGTCGCCGGGGAGATCTGGCCCGACTGCTCAGCAGTCGGCCCGAATCTTGGGGACTACAACCCGCGGGTGAGCCAGCGCGCCCCCGCAAAGAAGAAAACAGACTCACTCCGGCTCTCCGATAAGTCGGCAGTCTGCTTTCCCAGCTCTTCAACGTTGCGGTTGAAGGCGGTGACACGGAGGTTGTGATAGTCCTGCAACAAGTGTTTCAGAACAAAGGTTAGTACCCGGAACTTACCAATTGGAGTTCCGGGCCGCCTGCTCAGCAGCCGGCCCAGAACTCGGGGACTACAGCCAGTGGGTGCGCTGGCGCACCCCCACAGAGAGAAACAAGAAAACAGGGACAAAGGAGAAAGCATACCCGGATGGCTTCCCGCGACGCCAGGTGCGCCTTGGTGCAGTTCTGGATGGCGTTGCTCTCAGCTCGCAGCTTCGTCTGGACATCCAGAAGTGCCTGGTTTAGCGGGCCCGTGCCGCCTCCTCGTACCCACCCAATGGGTGCGGCGCTTGTCGCTTCGGCGTCTGAAATCGTCGAGCTGGCGGTGTCGGTCTCCAAGGGGCATGGCGCCGAAGTCGCCTTCTCAAGACGGCAGCGCATTGGCGAGCCGACTTGAAGGAGTAGCCTTGCCACGGCCTCGTCTTTAGTCGGCGGCAAGGGCGGATCCGCCGGCTATTTGCCTTGCGTGCTTCTAGACGGCGGCGGGGCGGCTGTGGCGGCGCAACCACGTCCGACATGGGGGCGTCGCCGCCGCCTCTCTCCACGATCGGGAACTCGCCGCCGGCTTCCCCTGACTACCCCATGAACTCCGGGGGCGGCGACGCGGAGTTCAAATGGGTGACGAACACCGCCGACCGCCGGGGCACGACTTCCTTAGCCGGCTGCTTTGCCGCAGCGGCGGTCTCGGCCACCTCCAGCTTCTTCAGGGCGGAGGCCTCCGCCTTCTCGGCCTCCACTTTCTCCCGGCGGGCGGCCTCGTCCTCCTCGCACTTCTCCCGCGCGTTCCGCTCCATCGCCTCCCGAAGGTCGGCGATGGGGTCAATCCGCCGAGTGGTGGTAGACGTCTCCACCGACCCCATAATGGAGGCGGCGGCAACCCTCTCAAGAGTGAGGGGAGCCCTGAGACGAGAAAAGCATATGAAAAACTTAGACAAGATCAACAAAGAGAAAATAAAGATAAGGGATGGAGGCGCTTACGCAGAAACCAGCGACGGCTTCTTCACTTCCTTGCGAAAGCGGTTGGCTTTCGCGGTCGCCTCTTCCCGCTTGGTCGCAATGGCCGCTCCCTTGAACTTCTTCGACCGGCCACCAAGCGTACTCGGCCTGGCCCGGCGCTTCTTCGCACCGCCTTGAGCGTCCAAGCCGGCGGAGGAACTCGCGCTTGGCTAGCCGGCTTTTGGCTGGCGACGCGGGGCGACTTCTCCCTCGGCCTCATCGTCAGGCCAGTCGGCGAAAGTGGCCAAAGGCCTGGAGCCGCCTACTTCTCCTCCTCCTCCCTCGGTGTTGGATTCCATGGCTGCCGCCCCCAAGTCGGGATCGTCGATGTTGCTCTCTGCCCGATCCGGGAAAAAATGATGAGCCGGCCCCGCAGTGCTGGCCGAGGGAGGGACGAGAGGATTCTGATTCAAAACAAAACGGTCAGACTTGATAAGTCGGACTCGGCAGCAAAAGAAACAGAAGAAGAAGGAAGACGACTTACAATAGGCGGGGGGTTGGCGCGCGAATACGGCTCCTTGCCGAACCGCCAGTCCATCGAGAGACCGCAGTTGGCGATGTAGTTCACCGTGTTCGCCACCTCCGCGTGAGGCATGTCCTTGGAGCACATCCGACTCGGGTCCCGATGACCGCTCATCTGGCAGATCAGGTGAGGTCGGCCTTGGAGTGGGAGGACTTAGCGCGCCACGAAGGCGGCCAGCAAGTCGGCCCCGGTCAGGCCCTCCGACTGCATCAGCACTCGGAGTCACGCGACGGCGGCGGCACCAGCGGGAGACAACGTCCTGGCTCGGTGTGACTAGCTGGGGAGCCTTCCAGCCAGCGCCCGGCTTCGTAAGCCGGCAGGTTGACCCAGTCGCCTTCTGGGGTGACGTTCTTCACATAAAAATATGACCGCTGCCACATCTTCACCGACTTAATCAGTGCGATGGTGGGAAATAGATTGTCGGCCACTGATCTCTGCATCGCGATAAATGCACCGCACTGGGCCGGCACGCCGGCGACGTGTGTGCCGAGCTTGGATTGGAAGAACTCCCCCCAGAGCTCGATGGTGGGGAGAACGCCGAGGAAGCCTTCGCACTGGGTGGCGAAGGCAGCCAGCAGCACCACCGTGTTTGGAGTAAGGTGGTGCGGCTGGAGCCCGTGGAACTCCAAGAAGGAGTGGAAGAAGCTGCTCACCGGCAGTCCCAGGCCGTGCATGAGGTGCGAGCGGAATATGACCCGCTCGCCCTCCTCCGGCGCCGACGATATCTCTCCCTCCGACGCGAGGCGGACCTGCACTAAGTCCCTACCAGGCAGCCGCCGTGTCTGGTGGAGGATCTCGATGTCGTCGTCGTCAACCTCGGAGCCATCCCACACTCTGGAGCAAACAACAGGAGGTGCGGCGGCGGAGGAGGAGCTCATCGCTGCGGGCACGGTGTGGTTCGGAGCAGCAGCGGCAAGAAGAAGAAGAACGAGAAGCAAGAACGAGCGAAAGGTAGTGGGGAGAATGGGCGCGCGTGCTTCGCCGCCCCCTCCCCCCGCCTACTTGTAGGCTCATGGGTTGAGAAGTCGAGGGGGCAGACGTGGGATTAATTGCGCCCGGGACCCCACGACCCCCACGATTTACCACACAAAGTTACCACGCGCAATAACCGCGCGAGAACCCCAACCGTCCGCGCGGCCGCAACGGATCCGTTCGCATGCCGAGGCGCGGTAGTGGCGGGCCCTGCCTGTAGGCCTGTCCTGTCGCGCGCGTGGGTGATCAGACTAGCTCCGCCACGTGGCGCCTCGCGACGGGTCAACCACGGGCGGCTACTCGGAAGCTTATCAGGCACGCCGCCGGAACTCTGCCGCAACGTTCAAACTTTTTTAGGGGCAAGTCGGCCTTGAGCAAGTCCGACTCCAACTAGTCGGCTTGATAGAAGATGGCTAGCGAAGCCCAGATCCGACCGCCGAAGAGAAGAAACTGTTGAGGCTCCACGACATGTCGCCCTTGGAGCCTCACCAGCTTCGGGGACTACTGTCGGAGTAATGGGCCACGGGTAGGCTAACCCAGGCCAAGAACCTTTCAAGACATTGAGGCAGACTGCGCCCCTCGAGATCCCAGGACGAAGAGCCGCCTTCTGAGAGTCGACAGCGAGGCGGCTGGCTGCCCACTCGCGGCCGAGTCCTAGGGACGACTTCAGGATGAGTCGACTCCTGACCGGCGACTTCCAGAGAAGCCAGCCTTGGGGGGTCGGCCTGCAACGCCAACAGCCCCCATGCCCTCATAAAGAGGGACGGGACGGGGAGTGGCCACAGTAAGGTCCACTCCCACCCCTTTTCCAAGGGCAGGCGTGGCTATAGTACGCCGTACCCGTGGAGATCTCCGCGCGGCGTGACACTGTTGCCATGCCGGCCCTGACATCAGCCCCAGGGGGCGGAGCCCTGTGCCCACGACGGCCTGCTGGTACAACCCAGGGATGATGGGTCCCACCGGTCGGCGGGCGTACGAAAGATGGCAAAAGCACCACCAGTCGGCCCGGATGGGAGTCGGCCACCAGAAGTCGGCCGGCCCCTCCCACGGGCCCCACGCGCCATTAATCAGACACGACAAGTAGTGGCCACAGTGATCGCCTGCCAGACGGCGGGGCTGTCGCCACGACCTCATGACCGAGCCTGCATCATTAGAGGCACGCCTACAGTAATCTACAGCCCGCAAAGACACGCCCGCGGCGGACGCGGCCTGTCGGCTCCACACCGAGCCAGTCGGCGGGGCCCACCAGTCGGCGGGCCCCAGGAGTCGGCAGATAAGACGGCGGCCAGAGAGACTGACGGCTGGGCCTGCGCCCAACCGGATTACCATTATACCCCTGGGGGGTAGGCCTATATAAACCCCCAGGGCATCCATGCAAAGGGTTGGAATCATTAGCACTAGACCAGATCATATAGGAAGGAGAGAGCTAGCCTTGCCTTCTCCTATCTCCAGGAAACAGCTCAAGGAGCAACCGTGTAAACACTTTGCCATAGTGATCATGCAGAGACCCCGTAGAGCAGCAGTAGGGGTATTATCTCCCCGGAGAGCCCTGAAGCTGGGTAAGATTCGACGGCGTGCATGTCTTCACCTTATCCCGTTTCCAGGCACCGGCGACGTTCTACTCGCCCCCACCATGATAAGCCATCCTTTGGCATATGTCGCACCCAACCCCCGACAAGGGTGGGGTGGAGAGGGTGTTTTGGCACCCACGGAGTACGAATGAGAAAAAGGGAGGTAGAGAGGAAGGGGGGAACCATGTATTCAGGGCGCACTTGTCTCAAATGCGAGGAAATTTACAAACTTAGCCCCCGTTTCAAATTTCTACTACATCACAGGAACACTAGTCGGTTGGGGATAGGACGGTAATCTCGCATACACCGAATATTTGCCGACGAGAGTTTGTTTTTGGCGCCCACCGTGTATGAATATGAATTGGGGAGGGAGTTGATTTCGGCCGAGGACACACTGTGTTTTGGCGCCCACTGTGTATGAATCTGGGTGAGCGGCGGTTACGTCATGTTTGGTTGAAATTACAAACCTAGCCCTATCGAAACTATAGAAATCCAGCATATAGGCTTTGCGTGGCAGGGATAGGCAGTAGTGATTTCAATCTCGCAGATTTTGGTTTCGGGCGGTTACTGCGACCTTCCCCGCTTCGTTCAAATTTTGCAGAGTGCACATTTACCGTGCCAACTCAATTCGAATCCCATTTGTATTCTATTTTTTGGGCGGGATCCATTTTCAATTGGAATTACATTCTATATACATCATTTTTTATATATACTTTCAAAAGCACAACACCCTTTATACATAAATATGGTTTACAAATGGCATGATCTCATATTCATAAGGTTGTATCCATCAATTTGGATTTTCAAATATTTGAAACCACTTTATGTTGAAGTCCAATGTATGCATTCCTCGCTAACTGTCTCCAATTAATGTGTGTTTCATGCGGTTTTTTTTACTTCTCAAACATGTATAATGTGTTTCACACACGCAACATATAGTGTAATCCCGTTTAGACATTAATTGCATATAAACCATGCATTGTTTGTAATTGAAGAATCTATGGATCACCAATATTGCTAAACTATATAACATTACACGTGTGCCCAAATTCAAATGAATATGCATGTTTGATACACCAATTTGCGTTATGATATTATCGATGTCGTGATCTCCAGTTTAAATATTTGAATCCCCTTTAATCCACATATTCGTCTCATATAGCTATCACTCATGCTTATATAGGACTATCTCTCTGGACCTATACGCGTTCATCGTCTCTCAGGTATCTCTCGTGCTACCTGTATGTCGACAATGATCTTTTATCTTCGTAACACACTGACGGTACTCTCTCCCTCGACCTTCATCACTCTATCTCTCTCTAATTATATCTCGCTCCCTGCCATGTGTCTCTAACTATGATTCTCCATGTGGAATCTCTTGCTCTCACACAAACACAAATTTTTGTCGCCCAGGGTCTCATTTCTCTCTACTATTCCCATGTGTGCCACTCGCACACCCCTCATACAGAGATGTATTTCGCTCCTTAGATATGAGAACCTACGACTCTTCCTCTTCAATATCTCTTTCTCACACACAAACACAAACTCTGTCTCCTAGGGTCTCATATTTCTCCATTGTTCTCTTGTATGTCGCTCACGCACACCCTCTCTCCCTAGAGATATCTTGCATTCCCTCGTATGTCTCTCTAGCTATCACTCTCGTTGTGAAATATCTTTCTCTCTCGCAGACACAAAACTCCGTCTCTCTGGATCTCATTTCTCTCTGATATCTGTTTGTATGTGACTCACACGCACCCTCTCTCCATCTCTCTCACACCCACACACATAACCCAGCCTTCTGATCCACTCGACTCCTATCTCTAACGCACACTAGCTAGCATCTTTATCTTTCTATTTATCGGTTTCTCCATCAACCTTCTTTCTCGCCCTCACTCTTGATTCCTATCACGCACACTACATATGTTTCTCTCTACATGCAGTCAAGTGCCCTCTCACACACATATATAACTTCACCCTTTGAACCACCCGACGATCATCTCCAACACCCAAACTAGCGGATGCCCCTCTAGCTAGCATCTCCATCTCTGTATCTATCTGTAGTTTCTCCGTCAACATTTCTTTCTCGCACGGAGTCTTGCTTCCTATCACCCACACTATATATGTCTCTCCATACATATGCATTTATAGGTTGGTCTCTTTTGCACAATCGTTGCGCCTCACTCCCTCTGCTCGCCATAGATGCATGCTCCAGCCCACGCCACTATCTCTTAAAGACAAAAACACATGCTCAATTGTCGGGACTTCTTCCATGCATTCTCACATGCATGCATATTGTCATACCGACCCGTCTCTCCCATGTCGTTGATCTTATGACTTATGTCTTCTTTCTTTTATCTCGATCATGCGCGCGCACACACACACACATCCCACGTATACATGTATACCTCACACATGCACGTTCAAGGTCTCTATGTCTCCATACGTAGTTAATTACCCTCAATCCTAACGCCACATCGAATCGTTCTCCTCTTTTGTGCACATAACTTCCGTCTGGATGGGTAAAACACACACTCACACTTAACAATCTCCTTCTAGCTACCC
>NC_057800.1:163619441-163626301 GCF_018294505.1 Triticum aestivum | reverse complement strand
CGGCGGTCCGGCGGCGGCGGCAAGGCGGCGAGGCAGCGAGGCACGGGCGGCGGCGGGGCGCAGCTGGGCTGGCCTTGGGCCTTGGCGGCGCTATTTGAAGGCCCGGCCAGGCGGAGTCCTGGCCGGTTACGACCCAAGGTCGGTTCGAACTCTTTTTTTTAAATAATTACGCTCAGAAAAAAAACAAAAGGAATACTAAACTGACTCCAAAAATCCCGAAATAAATTTTCCCTGGCTTCTAAAATCAAGCCGCACAGGATGAACATTTATTTGGGGCCTAAATGCAATTTTGAAAAATGCGCATTTTCCCTAATTCAAATAAAATAGCAAATAAAACCAAAATAAAATCTTATTTGATTTTTTTGTTAAATCCTCAATATTTCTTTATTTTGGGAAAGTCATTTTATTCCCTCTCTCATATTTTTGTAATATAAATAATTGAAGATAAAATAAATAAAATCGAATGATCCTATTTTCAAAATTTGAGAAAACTCAAATATGAAAATAACGAAATCCCCAACTCTCTCCAAGGGTCCTTGAGTTGCGTAGAATTTTCTAGGATCAACCAAAATGCAAATAAAATATGATATGCAATGATGATCTAGTGTATAACATTCCAAATTGAAAATTTGGGATGTTACAAACCTACCCCCCTTAAGATGAATCTCGCCCTCGAGATTCGGGTTGGCTACAAAATAGGTGAGGGTGGTTCTTCAGCAATTCTTCCTCTCGTTCCCAGGTGGCTTCATCCTCCGTTTGGTGGCTCCACTGAACCTTGCAAAACTTGATAACCTTGCTGCGGGTGACTCGACTAGCATACTCTAAAATCTTAACCGGTTTCTCCTCATAGGTCAAATCACTGTCCAAATGAATCGCTTCCAGCGGCACTGTGTCTCTTAGAGGTATATCAGCCATCTCCGCGCGGCACTTCTTCAACTAGGAAACGTGGAATACATCGAGAACTCCTGACAATCCTTTGGGCAATTCCAACTTATAGGCTACTTCTCCGATACGCTCCAAAACTTTGTATGGGCCTACAAAACATGGTGCTAACTTTCCCTTAACTCCAAAGTGCTTAACTCCGTGAAGTGGAGATACTCGAAGATAAACTCGGTCCCCAACTTCGTAAACTGTCTCCTTGCGTTTAGAGTCTGCATAACTCTTCTGCCTGGATTGAGCTACCTTGAGCCTATCGCGAGTCAATTTCACTTTCTGTTTAGAGTCCTTTATCAGATCCGGTCCAAACAACTAGCGGTCTCCAACTTCATCCCAAGACAATGGGGTCCTGCACCTCCTTCCGTACAAGGCTTCGAAAGGGGCCATCTTCAAACTGGATTGATAACTGTTGTTGTAAGAGAACTCTACATATGGCAAATTCTCGTCCCAACTAGATCCGTAATCTAGCGCACAAGCTCTCAGCATATCCTCCAAAATCTGATTGACTCTCTCTCGGTCTGTCCATCTGTCTGCGGGTGGAAAGTTGTACTAAACTCCAGTATGGTACCCGAAGTTTCATGCAACTGATTCCAGAACTTTGAGGTAAATTGGGTTCCTCTATCTGATACTATGCTCCTTGGAACTCCATGCAGACATACGATTCTGGTCATGTAAATCTTTGCCAACTTTGCACTGGTATAGGTAGTCTTTACTGGAATGAAATGAGCTACCTTTGTCAAATGATCGACTACAACCCACATCGAGTCATAGCCTACACGTGTTTTGGGCAATCCTGTAATAGTATCCATGCCTAACTTATCCCACTTCCATTCGGGTATCAACAATGGCTGCAGGAATCCTGCTGGCTTCTGATGCTCTGCCTTTACTCTCTGACATACATCACAAACTGCTACATACTCCGCAATATCCTTCTTCATTCCGGTCCACCAGAAGGTGTCCTTCAAATCCAAATACATTTTGGTATTTCCTGGGTGAATCGAATATGGTGAATAATGGGCCTCTTGCAGAATTAACTTCATAAACACGGTCTTCAAACCATCACTACTAGGAAAAGGGCTATAGATGGGATTGACACTAATGGCGCACCAGAAAGATGGTGCGCCATTAGTATATACTAATGGCGCACCACAATCTGATGCGCCATTAGAGTTTAAACTACTAATGGCGCACCATGCTACGGGTGCGCCATTAGTATCAAATTTTTTTTAACTAGTGCGCCTGTCCAAACATACTAATGGCGCATCCGGGCAAAGTGCGCCATTAGTAGTTGTAACTACTAATGGCGCACCAGGCAGCAGGTGCGCCATTAGTATAGAATTTTTTTTTGAACTAGTGCGCCTATCCAAACATACTAATGGCGCATCCTGCCCAAGTGCGCCATTAGTAGTTGTAACTACTAATGGCGCACCAGGCAGTGGGTGCGCCATTAGTATAGATTTTTTTTGAACTAGTGCGCCTATCCAAACATACTAATGGCGCATCCTGCTTAAGTGCGCCATTAGTAGTTGTAACTACTAATGGCGCACCATGCAAGAGGTGCGCCATTAGTAAGTGGGCAGCAACAAGATATTTGGGACAGCCTCTCCTACCCACACACTCACTTTCTCCCCACTTCATTCTCTCCACCTCCTCCTTGTCTCGGGTGCCTCCTCTTTTTCACCTCATTTCCACCATAGACTCATTCAAATTAAGTGGTTAAATTACCTTGTTTTAATAGGTAAGTAAGGGAGGAAGCTATATTTAGGTTGTTCTCCTTACAACAATGTGCACATGCACTTTTTACGGCCTAGCTAGATCTATGTATGTTCGTGGTGTTGCATATGTTTGTGGTGTTGCATATGTGTTTGTGTTTGGAGGTGTACCGGTATTTGATATGCGATAGTTGCCAATATTTTGCCGGAATGTTGATTCATTTCCGTTTCGGCGAGAATTTTGGCATTAAGCATTCTTTTTGGTCCTATTTTTAGGGAAAGTCATGCCAAATTTTTGTTTGGTTCTAAAATATCGTTTTGCTCTACCCCGCAGGCGACAATGGTCCGCACGATGACCGAAGGCATCGTGAATAGGTTTTTGAGGTCCGCGAAGGCCGAGATGCTTCAAAAGAACGAGACAGAGATAAGATGTCCGTGTCGAAGATGCAAGCTGAAGAGCCTTATTGCGGACCCGGATTCCGGGCAGGTGCGGGACCACCTGCTGTTGCGTGGTTTCATGGATGGCTATCGGTGGCAAGGTGGTGAAGATGACTACGAAGTCGTCCATGCGGGCCGGGCAAGAAATGAGGAAGGGCAGCAAGACAACCACCGCGGCTCGGGCGGGCGAGAAGACGAAGAATCCCCAGGAGATGATCACGACTGTGATGCTGTACACAGTCATCATGTAGAAGATGCAGGACATGATGATGAGGAAGATGCCGGAGCAGGCGACGGGCATGATCATGAAGATGATGATGCCGGCGGAGCAGACGACGCTGGACCATCGATGGGCTGGGTGCAGGACCCTCATATTCAAGAGCTGCTTCTCAAGCAGACGGATAACGCAAGAGCTGCCGCCCGAGAGAAAGCCAAGATGGATCAACTTGAGTTAGACGCGGTTACTCCATTGTATGAAGGATGCAGGCCCGAGGATACCCGCCTGAAAGTAACGCTCATGGCCCTGGAGATGAAGGTAAAACACAAAATGACCGACGCATGCTTCGATGAGAACATGTCATTCTGGCACGAACGTCTTCCCAAGGGGAACAAGTGCCCGACCAGTTTGGAGGAGGCGAAGAAAATCGTGTGTCCTCTGGATTTACCGCACGTGAAATACCATGTGTGCATGAACAATTGCATCATTTATCGGGACGAGCACGTGGAGTCTACCATATGTCCGGTGTGCGGCGTCACTCGATACAAGAAGAGGAAGAAAGCTCCTCGAAAAGTGGTGTGGTACTTTCCGATCACTCCTCGTCTGCAGTGCTATTTCGCGGACCCTAAGGTAGCAAAGCTCCTGTGTTGGCACGCGGATAGGGAGGAGAAGAAGCGAGAAGATGACGCAAATGATCCGGAGATAGATAAAAAAGACAAGATGCTGAGTCACCCTAAGGATGCGAGCCAGTGGCAAGCATTGAACTTCAAATACCCAGAATTTGGGAACGATCCAAGGAACATCGTGCTGGGCGCGAGCACCGATGGAGTCAATCCGTTTGGCAGCCAGAGAAGCACACATAGCACCTGGCCTGTGTTTGTGTGGATGTACAACCTTCCCCCCTGGTTGTGCATGAAGAGGAAGTACATTCACATGAGTATGCTAATTGAAGGGCCGAAACAACCAGGGAACGACATCAATCTGTATCTGGGGCTGCTGAAAGAGGAGCTTGACACGCTGTGGAAAACGCCAGCCAATACGTGGGACGCCGTAGAGAAAGAATATTTCCCTATGAGAGCCGCACTGCTCACGACGGTGCACGACTATCTCGGTTACGGATATCTTGCGGGGCAGGTAGTCCACGGATTTTCTGGATGCGTAAGGTGCATGGATGACACAACGTATCGCCAGCTAGATAGAGATCCCGGGTCTTCGAAAACCGTGTTCATGGGACATCGAAGGTGTCTTCGCGACGATGACCCGTGGAGGAAACGCAAGGATCTGTTCGATGGTGAAACCGAACCCCGAAAACGCCCGTGTACGAGGAGCGGCGAGGAAATAGACAAGCTGTTGAAAAATTGGAAAGACTGCCCACTGCCGGGAAAGAAGCAAAAGGCGCCAGAGCCGGGAAAGAAGCGAAAGGCGCCAGAGCCGCTGCTGAAGGTATGGAAAATGAGGTCTGTTTTCTGGGACTTGCCATACTGGAAGATCCACCGTGTGCCTCACAGCCTTGATGTCATGCATATCACGAAGAACGTGTGCGAGAGTCTGCTTGGTACACTGCTCAACATGCCAGAGAGGACCAAAGATGGGCCGAGAGCAAGGGCAGACTTGAAATCAATGGGCATCAGGCAGGAGCTTCACGCTATATATGATGATGATGATGATGATGATGATGATGATGATGATGATGAGGCGAAGCAGGACACAGAAAGTCGTTGCAAAGGCAAAAAGGCCAAGAAGACCGGAAATGACTACCCTCCCGCGTGCTTCACTCTAAGTCAGGAGGAGATCGAGCAGTTTTTCACCTGCCTCCTAGGAGTAAAACTTCCTTACGGTTACGCGGGGAAGATAAGCAGATACCTAGACCCAGCGAAGCAGAAGTTCAGCGGGATGAAGTCTCACGACTGTCACGTGCTGATAACGCAGATACTTCCAGTTGCAATCCGTGGGATCATGGACGCGCACGTCCGTGAAACGCTATTTGGCCTATGCAACTTCTTCGACGTCATCTCTCGGAAGTCGATTGGCGTGAGGCAACTCAGAAGGCTACAGGAAGAGATCGTGGTGATACTATGTGAGCTTGAGATGTACTTCCCGCCCGCATTCTTCGACGTTATGGTGCATCTGCTGGTCCATATAGTGGAGGGTATCATCCAACTTGGGCCGACGTTCCTGCACAGCATGATGCCGTTCGAAAGGATGAATGGTGTCATCAAAGGATACGTTCGCAACATGTCACGTCCAGAAGGAAGCATAGCCAGGGGCTTTCTGACCGAAGAGTGCATCTCCTACTGCACGAATTATCTAGGCATCGAGAACCCCGTTGGTCTGCCCGTCAACAGGCACCTCGGCAGGCTCGCTGGATGGGGTCACCGTGAGGGTCGCCGCGAAATGCATGTCGACTTCGAGGGTCGACTCGCCGACTTTGAAAGAGCAAACCTAGTCGCGCCACAACACATAGACGTGGTCGATCCTTGGGTGGTAGAGCACAAAACCTTTATTAAAAAGACGTACAATGACCGAGGCCAACAGAGGACGGACGGAGATACACTCAAAGATCACAACTCATGTTTCACGCGTTGGTTCAAGCATAAGCTTCTGTCGTACCCTTTACATGAGGATTCTTCCGCGGAAGAACAACTCATATTCGCCTTGTCACAGGGCGCCGAGCACAACCTGATGACCTATGAGGCGTACGATATCAACGGCTACACATTCTACACCGAGGCCAAGGACATGAAGAGCGATGGTTATCAGAACTCCGGGTAACGATGGAATCCTACACCGGTAACGACAAGGACAGATACTACGGAAGGATCGAGGAGATCTGGGAGTTGAGCTACGCTGGAGAGAAGGTCCGGATGTTCCGTGTCAGATGGGCCAAGAACGTCATAAAAGAAGACCGGTATTTCACCACCATGGTTATACCCGAAGCCAAATCCAAGACCGCGGGCGCAAACGTCACCGCGAAAAATGAGCCATGGGTACTGGCTTCCCAAGTGGACCAATGCTTCTTCATTACCGACCCGCCAAAGCCCAGTCGTGTTGTCGTGAGGAGAGGCAAAAGGAAGATCATCGGAATGGATGGAGTAGCCAATGAGCAAGACTTCGACAAGTACGGCGACCCGAGGATCGAACATGACGACGATGTTGAAGTAGCAGCATACACCACAAGAAGAAGCAGGACCACCCTACCTAAAGGACGTCCGTTCCACAGAAGAACTCCATTTGCGAAAAAGAAGGGCAAGAAGATTGTGAACAGATAGCTAGCTAAGATCGATTGTATTTAAATCATAGCCTTCATTTCTCGATTGTATTTCATGGGTACTTTTTGAACTATCATGAATATTTTTAAATTTCATGTTCACTCGATCTCGATTCCCCTCCATCTCGATCGCTATCCCACCTCGCCAGATCCGCCCCCCCTCGCCGCCGAGCACCCCCCCAGTCCACCGGCCGCCGCCGCCGACCCCCCGCACCCTCGATTCCCCTACTCAACCGCCGCCGCCGACCCCCCGCACCCCGCGCACCGTCTTATAAAAAAATTAGTATCA